>NC_046168.1:23738687-23760269 GCF_011064425.1 Rattus rattus | reverse complement strand
AGTTAGATAGAACAATTTGCAAATTCATCTGGAATAACAAAAAACCCAGGATAGCTAAAACTATCCTCAACAATAAAGGGACTTCTGAGGGAATCACTATCCCTGAACTCAAGCAGTATTACAGAGCAATAATGAAAAAAGTGCATGGTATTGGTACAGAGACAGACAGACAGACCAGTGGAATAGAATTGAAGACCCAGAAATGAACCCACACACCTATGGTCATTTAATTTTTGACAAAGGAGCCAAAACCATCCAATGGAAAAAAAGATAGCATTTTCAGCAAATGGTGCTGGTTCAATTGGAGGTCAACATGTAGAAGAATGCAGATCGATCCATGCTTACCACTCTGTACAAAGCTTAAGTCTAAGTGGATCAAGGACCTCCACATCAAACCAGATCCACTCAAACTAAGAGAAGAAAAAGTAAGGAAGAATCTCGAACACATGGGCACTGGAGAAAATTTCCTGAACAAAACACCAATGGCTTATGCTCTAAGATCAAGAATTGACAAATGGGATCTCATAAAACTGGAAAGCTTCTGTAAGGCAAAGGACACTGTGGTTAGGACAAAATGGCAACCAACAGATTGGGAAAAGATCTTTACCAATCCTACAACAGATAGAGGCCTTATATCCAAAATATACAAAGAACTCAAGAAGTTAGACCGCAGGGAGACAAATAACCCTATTAAAAATGGGGTTCAGAGCCAAACAAAGAATCCACAGCTGAGGAATGCCGAATGGTTGAGAAACACCTAAAGAAATGTTCAACATCTTTAGTCATAATGGAAATGCAAATCAAAACAACCCTGAGATTTCACCTCACACTAGTGAGAATGTCTAGGATCAAAAACTCAGGTTACAGCAAATGCTGGCGAGGATGTGGAGAAAGAGGAACACTCCTCCATTGTTGGTGGGATTGCAGACTGTTACATCCATTCTGGAAATCAGTCTGGAAGTTCCTTAGAAAATTGGACATTGAACTACCTGAGGACCCAGCTATACCTCTCTTGGGCATATACCCTAAAGATGCTCTAATATATAACAAAGACATGTGCTTCACTATGTTTATAGCAGCCTTATTTATAATAGCCAGAAGCTGGAAAGAACCCAGATGCCCTGCCACAGAGGAATGGATACAGAAAATGTGGTACATCTACACAATGGAATATTACTCAGCTATCAAAATCAATGACTTTATGAAATTCACAGGCAAATGGATGGTACTGGAAAATATCATCCTGAGTGAGGTAACCCAATCACAGAAAAACACACATTGTATGCACTCATGGATCAGTAGCTATTAGCCAAAATGCTTGAATTACCCTAGATGTACAGAACACATGAAACTCAAGAAGGATGACTGAAATGCAAATGCTTCACTCCTTCTTTAAAAGGGGAACAAGAATACCCTTGGCAGGGAATAGGGAGGCAAAGTGTAGAACAGAGGTACAAGGAACACCCATTCAGAGCCTGGCCCACATGTGACCCATACATATACAGCCATCAAACTAGATAAGATGGATGAAGCAAAGAAGTGCAGGCTGACAGGAACCGGATGTAGATCTCTCCTAGGAGACACAGCCAGAATACAGCAAATACAGAGGCGAATGCCAGCAGTAAACCATTGAACTGAGAACAAGCCCCCCGTTGAAGGAATCAGAGAAAGGACTGGAAGAGCTTGAAGGGGCTCAAGACCCCTTATGAACAACAATGCCAGGCAACCAGAGCTTCCACTGACTAAGCCACTACCCAAAGACTATACATGGACTGACCCTGGGCTCCAACCTCATAGGTAGCAATGAATAGTCTAGTAAGAGCACCAGTGGAAGGGGAAGCCCTTGGTCCTGCCAAGACTGAATACCTAGTGAACGTGATTCTTGGGGGGTAGGGTGGTAATGGGGGAAGGATGGGGAGGGGAACACCTATATAGAAGGGGAGGTGGAAGGCTAGGGAGGTGTTGGCCCGGAAACGGGGGAGGGGAATAATAATCGAAATGTAAATAAGAAATACTCAAATTAATAAAGATAAAAAATCTAGAAAAAAGAAATGTAAATAAGAAATACCCAATTTAATAAAGATGGAGGGAAAAAATACGATGGAAAAAAAGATTTAAAAATAAATTATTTTGTAAATCCTCCCCCCCAAAATATCCTGTCTATTCATTTCATTTGTCAATTTTTTTATGTTTTAAGTACCCACACTCAAGTTAATGACAGATTCTTCGCTTTGTGGCAGAAAAGGATTTCAAGGTGATCCAACACTAGGCAGTCTACTAATGGAGAAGAGAAGCAGTAGGACGAAGTAAGGCACACCTCATGGCATGAGTGTAGACTTCTCACAGGGGGAGTCATGCTTCATTGTCTGTACAATATTTACCCTGAGGATCTCAGAGATTTTTTTTTTAGATATTGTCTTCAATGAGTGGCTTAGGAAGTAAAGTAAGATTACAGAGAAGTGCCCAGAAGCTAGGCTATCTTCACTGGACACAAAGATAAGAGTGTATTCCCAGAACATATCCTACTCAGGATTGAGGCCATACCTAAGGCCAAATATGGTCTTGCCTTAATCTTGGCTTATCACTATTTCAACATAAAAACAATGTTTTCCCTGCATTGATATCCTTCACATTAATGGTTATATGTGTGGAAATTTTTTACCTCAGCTCATTAGAGGTTTCTGTCAAATGCGGCAATGAGCAGCCCCCTCTCTTTCTCATGTTCTCATAGTGTTCTCTGTCTTTTCATCCTGCCTATAACCACACAGACCCCCAAGCAGAACATTGATTTTTCTATAGAAAGCTGGATACAGTAGACTTACTACTGTAATATAATTCTCATAGTACATCATGTGACATACTATGAGACATACTAAGAGAATACCTGTGAAGCATTCATTCTTTTGTGATTATTTAGAATTTGAAACAGAAAGTGAAAAATCTCAGTTTTGCTGGAAGGTTTTTGCAGAACAGTATGAGGAACACTAGACCTCTGACATCATCCCCTGTACTTATCACATTCTCTCTTTGTCACATAAACTCAACCACCCTAAAAGCACTCAAGAGTAATGATCCCAAATCATGGTGGGGACTGGGCACAAGCTGCTGCTGAGCCAGGTGCTATGAGGTCAACTCTTCACTCACACATTAATCCACTCAACCATCACATGCCCAGCATCTACTGGGAACCAAATGCTAGTCACTGTTTTAGTCATGGGATTCAGTGTTCTTTGAGTCACAGAGGCATGTCAACCCTTTTGGAACTCATATTCAAACAGAAGAGGGGAATTCATTATCGAAACAAAGTAAATACAAGTATAGTTTCAGGCAATGTTGACTACAGAAGAAAGACATGTGGGGATGCAGTACAAGTGATGGTAGAGCACAGAAAAGGGGCACTGGGTAGAGAAACATAGACAAAGGTTATTGTAGCCACTTCCATCGAAGAGGCAGGTCTTATTCCTTACTGGATATCTTTGCTAACTTTGTGACAGAGTTTTACCAAACAAAAGTCACTGAGATGACAGATAATTCAGTTTCAAAGAGAGCCTCAAGGTATGTGTAGTTTCTATTCTCCCCCACTTCAAAACTGAGAGGGCCTGATTGATGGAGTAGTACTATGGGTAAAACTGAGCTTTTTTAATAGATTCTTTCTGAAAACTCACAGACTTGTGAGTAAGGACCTTTAAAAGCAACCTTATAGTGACTTTCCAACTGATCACAGGCACTGAGAGGATGCAGCATCCAGGCCATCCCTGCAGAGAAAAAAAAAGCAAGACATGCTACAGACGTAGGAATGTTATGCATGAAGCCAAATGAATACAAGGAAAGACAACATTGAGACAGAAAGTGAGGCAAAAGAGTGAAGGAGGCTCACCATATAGACCTTGGTATACCCTGGTCTCAATTTTGGATTTCATCCTCAACAAAACAAAAAGCTCATTAAAGATTCTAGGAGTAAATTATATGAAACTTCTATAAATATGTATGAGCTTGAAGGACAGGTTACATAAAAGGTAAATAAGACCAGTTAAATGGCAGTTAGGTCATTCTAAACTACAGACAGAATATAAGGACTGTTCATGGTATTGACTTTGGGGATGAGGAAAGGTATGGTGAACATTATGACAGAGAAGTTACTAGAGACAATCTATTTTGAATGTAAAAGCTATAGGATTTACTGATGATTTGGATACACTTAGTGCCTGAGGAAGGAATGAGAATTATCAAGAAATCATTTAGATTTGAGCCAAAGCCATAAGGAAGAGTCACAGCGAAATACATTGAGAGTAGAAAAGAGGCAAAAGATTACATTTTGATGATGTTTCATTATTAGGTATGGAGATGCAGAGGGAGTAATTCACTATCTGATAGGATGCAGGGTAAACTACATGGAAAAGTGGGTTTGGAATTGTTTTGCATGTTAGTGGTATAGAAAACCATGCATGACCATAACTGTACTGTGTATGGATAAAGTCTACATCACATAGAGATGATGTGGAAGGAATCACCTGTTAATTGCATAGAAAATAACAACAGTATGAAGTCATAAAAATCATGCAACAGAATATCAGGTTTTAAAAAGCCTGAGTCCACAGTCAGGCTTAATGTTACCAAGAAGTTTAATAATGGGATGGAGGAAGGTATGGTGGACATTGTGACAGAGAAGTTACTAGAGACAAAATAAAGACCAATTTCAGAGAAATAATGATCAAACTAGAAGACTACTGAGTAATGAATGAGAAAACAAAAATGGAGTGAGGGTACCTATTTGAAGAAATGTTGTTGATAAGAAAGAAAAATTGGGGATATATATATGGAGTAAAATGAAGTCAACAAGGGATCAGTGGTGGTTTCAAATCATGTCTGAGCCTACTATACCTACTGTAGTACCCTAACAATGATATCTTGTGCAATCAATACAAAAAATGGAGTCTTCCATCCCATGTTGGACATTGCTAACACTTTTATTTAGTATCTTTTTATTTGTTGACTCCAAAGATCAATCATCCCTAGACTAGAATTCTCACTAATAGACATTCAGAGATCTTTCCCTCTTGTCAAAAAAGTTTCATATAATACATATTATACTAATGTCGGACAGTTTCACTGAGTTATAAGAGCAACTGAAAAACATGACTGTGTGCCTGAAGAGTGAGGATGGAGAACTCATCCACACACAGGACAAGGGTCAGGCACATCTGGGAAATTTTTGGGTAACTCAGAGAAGACATACAATGAAGTGAATGGGTAAAATCTTCCAACGGCCTTAGCCTGTAAAAGTTTAAACAATAGACAGAGTTTGAATGAAGATACTTTGCATTAATGGAAAGTATGGAGATGATATCATAAAATTATTAAAGGAAAATCATAGTGACAGCCCCACCACACACCAATAATAAAGACAGTTGTCACTTCTCTTGATTGCCCATCAGAACTAAATGGTAAGTTGCTACTGTTGAAAATATTACATTGAACATGGAGAAATTAAATTGAGACCTACGTTTTCTCACTACTTTCAGATTACATAGTTTCAGGAGTGCTCTGGGGAATGGGAAATTGCCAACAGTCCTACTTCATTATGAACTGTTTTTGCTACATTGTTATTATGAGGAGCAAAATGTTCCCAGTAGTAAGATGGTGCAACCAATTGCTTTCTGCTTTGAAACACTTTGTTGCTTTGTATGTTGTATTAGAAATAATCTGAAAATGCATTAATTCAGCATTACAGCCATATTTAGAGCATTTTTCTTTAGGTCCATAGTAAAGAAAAAGAGGAACTTGTAACTTTCAGTAACTTCCAGTAGCTTATTTGTTTGAACTGCTGTTCTGAAAAGTTGGCTCAATTTATTCAGGGGCTATTTCCTGGCCAATGACCGTAATGTTCTTGTCATCTCATAAGGTGCTTGGAAAGAACATCATTGTAGACTTTGTTAGAAGGTAAATCCAGGGAAAATGCAGATTGAAACTTTCTAGGATGTGGATGGACTTTAAGGATATTATGTTCTATGTTATTACTCAGGCAAAAATACATACTGTAGAAAATGTTTTGAGTAACAATATAAATGAAAGATGTTCTTTGAATATCAAAATTGTCTTTGCCATGGAACTTTGAAGATTATCCAATGAGATAAAGTTAAAAATACCCATAAAAGAAAAAAGTTATGAATTGGTTCAAGTAACATTGTTTGCTAGGTCTGCCATGGCTCTTATCACCAAGGAATATCTCACATACAGTGCCAATAGTGATATATTGTGTCACCATCATACCTGATGGACCTGGTTTGCCTTGACCTCTACCATACCAGAAAGGTGAGAAACAATCGCTATGGGGAGTGGTGTTAACATTCCTGTATGCAACAGCTTCTTGTGGAGCATTAGGAACACTGAGTTTGGTGAAATAATATTCAAGATCATGCAGTTGGTGGCTTAGTTTCCTGTTGTTGCTATTGAAGGTACTACGTGCTTAAAAGACATAGAAACAGCATAAAATGAATTCCCTTAAAGTTCTAGGGATGAGAAAATACTAAATTGATTTCAATTTATTGAAGTTGAAGTAGTCAAAATATCCTCAAGATTAGATTCTCTGGACAGTCTGGGGAGAGAATTTATTCTCTATTCTCTGTTTCTGTTTTGTGTTTTGTTTTGTTTTTGTCTACCTCCTTTTTTGGTACCTTGATCATCTTTCATCTCTGTCTTTTAAGAACATTCATGATTACATCACTGAAATGCCCAAAGCATTCAAGATTCCATCCTCATCCCAGGAACTTTCAACTACTTGAACCATATGAAATCTCCTTCTTCACACAGTGTATTTAAATGCTTAGAGATTAGGAGTAGACATGTTGGGTCATTAATACTTTGGTTCTTGCAACTATTGATCAATAATTTACTCAACAGAAACTAAAGCATATCACTGACCATACATACATAAAATTCACTTGTCATCCCATAACATAGAAGCTCTCATGCCTATGAATGAAATAAGATGAATTAACTGCTGAAAACCAGAACCTCTTTCTAGCTGAAACCTTCCTCCAAAGATATGCTGTTGTGCTCCTGAGTGTGTCTGTCATATGCTTCAAACCAGTCACTAAAATATGTTGCTGTTTCTGTTCTTGCTAGGATCCACCCACTGCATCACCAAAGGATGAGCTTTGTTGATTATCTAACAGCTGCCAGTCCTATTAGATTCTTTTGTTAATAACTTTATGATCTTTTGTTTTGGTTAATTTTGTTTCTCTGTGAAGTTTGTATGAATAGAAACCAGCAATCTTTATTTCACAGATTCCCTTGACAGTATATATTAAAATTACATAAGATGAAAGGAAGAAGAACATCATTTTAGTATCAGTTGTCTGTAGTAAACTAAGACATGGCAGCAGCACCAGCAGCAGTATGACCTAGGTCCATGCCCAGTTGCAGTATTGCATATCCCATTGAAGAAAAAAATCCTCTTTCTATTCGTCCTCCTCCTCCTCTCCCTCCTCCTCCTTCTCACCATCATCACCACCACCATCAGCAGCAGCAGCAGTAGGAAGAAGAGAAGAAGGAGGAGGAGAAAGAGGAGAAGGAGGAGGGGAAAGAGTAGGAAGAGGAAGAGAAAGAGGAGAAGGAAGAGGAGAAAGAGGAGAAGGAAGAGGAGAAAGAGGAGAAGGAGGAGGAGGAGAGGAAGAGGAGGAGAGGAAGAGGAGGAGGAGAGGAGGAGGAGAAGAAGAGGAGGAGGAGGAGGAGGAGAGGAGGAGGAGGACATCACATTCTCCTGCATCCCTGTTCAAATGCAAGGATGCAGTATCAGCACCTTCATCGGACAGCTGCAATAGCACCTAAGATTCAGTCATGATTCAATAGGAGCTTCTCGTTCTAAGACCCAGACTTCTTTTCTTCTCACATTCTGCGTTTATTGTAACTGATTCTCTGCACGAAACCCTTTTGCTCAAAGTAACAAGAATGATCTGTGAGTTTTGGGATTGATACCAACTAACCTAGATATGAACATCAGTTTTACAAAACACACACACAAAAAATTTCTGAAACTGGGAGCTCATTCTGTTATTTCCTATCTGAGACTTGACCTGTTATTTGGGAAAGTAGACTGACCATTACATCCAGAGGGAGTACAGCATAAAATGCAACAATGATGTGATCTTACACAAGTTAAATTATTTTTCAGAGCAGGACTTCCTAGAAACAAGATAAAAAATAAGGTTAATGGAAGAATAAATGCAATTACATGAACTGTAATACAAAAATTATTTGGTTCTGTAAAACAGTGAATGATTTAAGAATATAAAATCAATAGAACATTTGAATTTATCTGACTATTACAAATGTTTAGAAGTTTCTCTTTGTTCTATTCCTCATTTACTAGCCTCCTTATCCTTTTTGCCATTTCTATCTGTGTCTCCACATCTATATTATTTATCATTTTAAAAAGTAGCATCAAATTATAGGTTTTATTATAATACCTGCCTATCATATACTTTGCTCATTCACCTTCTAATAATGACTGTGGTTCTTTCTTTTTCTATTGTATCTTTTCTCCTCTCAAATATCACTCATCTGGGTTCCTCACATACACACATGCACACCATGTATTCATACACACCATATGTTTCAAATCCTTCAGAACTGGAATTCAAATGTCACTTAATTAACTGGATTTATACTTGACAGATCTGGTGACTTCTGCAGAACATGACCAAGCAAAACCTTGCTCTTGCCAAAAGTAAAGGGTCAAGGTCTCACATGAAGATGAAACTCCTCTGTTGTTGGGCCTAAGACAGGTAAAAGCCATTGAATCAGAATTCTTTTAAGAAAGCATGAAAATTAAAGAATATGGTGGATCTGTGAGATAGTACAGGGACTGGAATGAAAGCCTAGGAAAGGAGGAAAACACATATTATACCTTTCAACCATGCAAAATTTTCCCATGTCCACAGTCCTATGGCATATATGACATATATAATAAAGATTCTGCATATGACAACAAACATGAAAACTTCAATTTTCTGAATCTAACCCAGATATTCAGCCCCTCCAGTCTCCTCGAGGACAGCTAATGATAAATGTAGCCAAGTAAAATAATCCAAGCGCCTGATTGAGGATGCTACTCTATCACAAAGGATAGAATTCTAAGAAAAATCCACCACTTAAGGAAGTAGGCGAGGGCACAGTAATCACAGGAGAAAGGTGTAAGGGAATGGGAACTGATGATGCCTTTTGGTACCTTCTCCTTCCAGCATAAGATGGCAATGTAAATAGAGCTTCTTGAGAGTCAGTTTAAAATGCCCAGCATGAAGAAGCCCAGCAAAGCATGAGGGCAAGTTATCTTCAAAGGAAAGATTAGCATTGTACTATTGGAATTGGTGAATTACATTGCATATATTCACTCTTCTCTGACCTTGCTTTTAACTCTCTACCCTTACTACATTTGCCTCAATTGGGTTCTACTGCAAAAGAATGAAACATGTCTCTATGGCCTGTGTCTCTAAAAACTAATGTGGCTATTCTGGGTCTTTTACTAGGAAAGATAGATTTACCAAGTCATGATTTTGGAAAACTATTTAGACTTTTCCTTAGGCTTCAAACATCAGAAATTATTTATCTCTTATAAAATTTTCTTTTTTGGGGGGGGACTGATTTAATCGAATGACATTATTTCACATAGAAATCAGAGCATACACAACTCTTTTGTATCTTCTCTCATTGTTAGTGTAGGCACTATGGCCAATATGAAAATACACTAAAGATTAGTCAATAAAAGCACTGAGACAATTATACTTTCATGATTTCTTCTCACTATCAACATGTAAGTGTTGTTATAATACTCTATAATATCTATCAAATTATCCAATCTAATAATTTCATTTATCTTGTATATATCACCAAAATACTAATTGTCAAGTTGCATTAAAGTTAAAATTCTCTTTAGCAGTTGATCTGATTGGATATTCCCAAAGGTACAACAGTGTCACAAATGTTGTGGCAGTAACTATCCACTTTTTGGTTGGCTATAAGGAAGACTTCATGAGAATCATGACTGTCTTATTCTTAATAAGAATAAGAAACTATGATTAGATAAATCACAAGTCCTAGTGGGATAATCCACTATTATTCTAATAAATGGACACAGTATCAAAACAACTCCTGAAGTATTACTATTATAAAACAAGTAACTACAACCTTCAACAGGTAAGTTTATTTTTTTCAATGAATGGCAATTAACAGAGACCCCACCAGGTCAATTTGCTGAGAATAAAGAATTACTGTGCTTAACCCTAAACAAGATATACATACCCACCCTTCCTGACAAAGATCAGAGATCTTCACAGAAGAAGGAAGGGTTGTAAGAGCCAATGGTGACTTCAAGGTAGCAGTGTTTACCAGATACAACAAGACAGTCAAATATATGGATTCAATAGTTGTGACAGCAAGACTAACACTTACAAGCTCAAACAAGAAAAAAGAAAAATCCAAGCATGAAGTAGGTAGGCAAAAATGTAATGTATTATATTTTGACAATTTCAGTGATATTTTTGAGATTTTTACCAAAGATGCTAAATTTTAATAAAGAAATAGGAATAAATTGGTCTAGTTTAAGGAGCTTTTATAGAACACTCCCTTTGAGTATCTCTAAGGGAGACAGAAGCAGAGACTGGGAAAAGAGTGGGGCATTCTTAATATCCAGTTACCACTTGATTCCTTAAGAGTCTAGGAACCTCTCTCGGTTACCAGCGAGGATAAGGGATAGTTCTCACCATGGCAGAATCCACTTTTCAATGAGGACAGTTCTGAGAGTGACTTAGTCACTTTTGATCACCATGACAGAATACCGGAGAAGAAGGAGGAAAGATTTATTCTGACTCACATTTGGAGAGATTCAAGACCATGATTGGCTGGTTGCATTGCAGCAGAAAATCAAACAGAAGGAATTTGTGATAAAAGAGGCTGTTTATCTAATAGTGACCAGGAAGGCCACAGAGAAAGGAAGAGATTGGAAGAAAATTATTCTCTTCAAAAGTACCCACCCAGCAACCTGCCTCCTCCAATCAAGCCCTGCCCTCTATAATACAAACTAGTCCCACAGTCCATTCAATTATGAACTCATCAATGGATTTTTCCATTGATTATGCCAGTAACCCTATGATCCAATCACTTTCCAAATGTCCAAATTCTGAATCTTGCATTTAGGATCAAATCCTTCAAAATATTCATTTTATATATGAAGCATGACAGGCAATTTTGAACTGACCTAAAAGGAGTGAACTTAGCAAAACGCATTACTAATATGACCCTAAGAGCCCTTATTACCCTGGTGGAGCTTTTCTCAGAACCCAGAATTCCTCAGGAGAAACAGTGGTGTTCTTGACACCAACCAACTTTCCAGGTCATTTTCTATTCATCTTTTCAAATGAAAAGAAGTGTGTGGATCACTTGTTTTTCCTTCCCACAAATGGAGGACAGATAGTTAGGCATAGAGAGAAACACCTCTTTTTTATTTCTACCTTTTGGACATCTTCAAATCATCAGATATTTGACTTCTTTAGAAAAAGGTAAGATATATAGAGGGATATGTTCTTAAATTTACTCTTATTTTGCATTCTCAAAAAAAAAAGGCCAATTAGGCACACTCTAAGATAACCACCTTTAGGTAGGCAAGGTTCACTAGGATCAACCATGCACCATGAAGTGGTAGAGAATACTTTACATGTGAGATTTACAGATTCAAGGGCATCAAGACAGACAAAGTATATAAATAAGGAGAACAGCACAGTACACACAAATCAAGTACTATGATTCCTGTGCTTAGATCACAGGCTAAGTTCCAGGTTAAACTAGATAACCACACAACTAAGTTTCTAAATCCCATCTTTACCTATTTGGCCATCTGCTTTCGCTTTTTCTCTGGGTGGGCATATCTCTTGCTCAAGCAGAGGAAAAGGCAGTTATAAATACAGCTGTCTCTCCATATCATCCACATTCTTTCTACTTCTTTGTCTGTTTATTCACTTCACATCCTGAATACTCTAACCCTCCCTCCTCTCCTCCATGTCCACCAGTTTCTTTTCTCCCTGAGAGGCTCCTCATGGGTACCAATTCACCCTGGCATTTCAAGTCACAGTAGGACTAGTGCAGCTTTTCCTTCTTGGCTCCAGAAGGCAGCCCAGCTAGGGGAAAGGGATCCAAAGGTGGTTAGCAGAGTCAGAGACAGCCCCACTCCAATTGCTAGGATCTTCATGAAGACCATACTGATCATCTGTTGCATATGTCTAAGGTCTTAAGGCTGCAGCCCCTGCATGCCCTTTGGCAGGCAATTCAGTCTCTGAACCCCCACGGACCCATGTTAGTTGACTATATAGTTTTTCTTGTGGAAGATAACCTAAATTTTAGTAGATATGACCTCCTTGATGCACATAGATAATTTTTATTAGTGTTTCAAGAAAACTGAACAGACCCAGTTGTTAAATACTTCCATAGGAATTGATCAGGTAGGCCCCAGACTTCCAAACAATAAAAGCTTTAATCAGTTTTCTTCATTGCCCACCACAAATATAGGATCCATTGATGAAAACAGCACGTAGAGTATTATTTAACTAAATTGACAAGGAATTCAATTGCTTTCTAAATATCTGTGTTTATATGCATTGTCAAAACCTACCCCCCATAAAAGCCTTTTTCTGTGTAGTGTTGTAATATAAGATAAATAGAAAGAATGCTGGAACTAAGCTGTAAAATTCTATATTGCTGTCTAGATTTCAAAGTGGCAAAAGGTGTCATTCAGGTTGCTAGGGGACATTCATGTTGTTACCCAGCTATGACTCTTGTGGACCACAGAACTAACCTTCCAGATGTTATTGTCTACTTCTTAAATAATTTCATGACTCTTATGGAGGTAACCATCTATGACCATTGAATTTGAGTCTTGCTTTACAAGAAGAATCTCATTCCTATTAATGTAAGCCCAGTTAACAGCCCATTCCTAAGCATGTCCTAGGCCCAAGTAGACAACTTATTGCTGTTGTTTTAACTAAGTAACATGGCATCAAACTGCATTATGAACATGTATGTTTGTATTCATAGAAGAAAGCTATTCTTGGTCCCAATCAGAAAAACTTCTTTTTGTAGTGAATTGTGGTAAATGTAGAAACTCGTGGCTCATCAAGAAGTGAGAATAACTGATGGTTGAGGTCTTAGCACCTAGCAACACACTTAAAGCCTATTTACACCCTCTAAGAGTGAGGAAATTTATTGAAGAGAAGGCAGGATGTATGAAGCGTAAAATAGGGTGAATTATTATGAAATGTCTTCCAATGTATTTAATAACATCCCTACAACTATGACAACACTAGTTACCTGCAATGGAACTGCTGAAGATTGACCCTGTGGACAGTTTTGAGTGGAGAAGAGCTTATCAAACCCTACCTCTTACTCCTGAGCTACTGTCTCTTATAGTTGAATCTTGATAGATTCTTGGACATAGGGAATTATTGTCATAAGTAATGTACCTACTTTTGAGCCCACTGAACTCCACAGGATAGCTCCATATTGATGGTCCTACAGACAGCCCTGAGTAAACTCAGCATATCATCACAGAACAAAATATGAATGTGTGAGAGAGATTCATAGGTTTGGAGAGTTAATACTGAACTGAAAGCTGGTCAGATAGGAGGGTGATCTGTATCCTTTATATGCATGTGTGACATTGTGGAAGAAAAAGGTAACTAATAAAAAATGGGAAGTTGAAAAATAGAAAACTGGACAGGAGTCACCTCTAAGACAAAGTCGTGGTGTTGTGTGCTTCTTTACTCACAGTTGTTAGGAAAGGGCAGTTTATCGACTAGTTTTCATTTCTAAAAACATCAGTCCAGTGAGCTTTACATTCCATGTTATTATGTCTCTGTGTGTAGAAAATGAGGAAGACAGTCAGTTACAACAGGGCAGACTCATTTAGGTGACCTTGTTTACTGCTAATATTAGCTCACAATGAATGTAGTCTCCTAGTTTTTGAAAAGGGTGAGATTTATGCAATTGTTAACTAAATGCAGCGAAGCACACAAGAATTTACTTTTTATTAGTAATACTAATTTCCAGGCCTGTTTGATGACTATACATAAAAATTGGAGGTTTTGATATAGTTTTTTATTGAAAAAATTTGCATAAAATTTACATATTTTCTTAGTTCTTGCTAATTTCATACAGGAATATCCACTACCACTCTTTCTTCCTTCAAATTTTCCCAGTACCCCCTTGCTCTCTTTCTTTTTTCAAGTCTTCCTTTCTTGTTCTCTATGTCTGTCCTTTCTTGATTGATAACATATTGAGTATAATTAATGATGCCTATGGGCATATAGGAATAGGGTGCCATCTAATGGAGTATAGGGAACTGTCGTGCTTCCCATCTATGAAGAAGAGCAGCCCTCCACACCCTAACGGTGCCTTCACCTGACAAAAGCGTCTCAGTTAGAAGTAGGTTCTAGTGAGTACCTTCGTTTTCTATGCTGGTATGTCAACTGACTTGATCTTGTACAGGCCTTGTGTCAACAAGCACAGTTGCTGAGATTTCAGGAGTGCAATGGCTTTATCATATCCAAAAATCTCATTTTAGAACCATCTCTTCAAACATTGGCTCTTACTGGGAGTATATAATGCTCCCTTAGAATTGTTGGGGAATGGAATGTGTTACAGATGCCTCACATACAACAAAATACTCCAGAGCCCTTCATTCTCAGAACTTTTGCCATTTTAGGTCTCTGTATGAACCACCACCCACTGGATAAAGAAGCTTCTGTGATGAAGAGCATGGTACTATGCTATGGGTATAAGAATAAATATATAGCAGGAACTCTGACACTGTCTTTTTATAAAAATAGTAGTAGGGTGCTTTGTACAATATTTCATGAGTGACGTCATATAATTAGCATCTTGCAGCAAGCCTGTCCTCAGGTTTAACTTGTTCCAACCATGTCTGCTTATCTTAGATTTGCTTCAGTGTTAGTCACTGAGAATTTTCTACTGAAATTCTTAATTTCAGGAAAATCTTTTTTCTACTTAAAGAAACACATTTTCGATGTTCTCATACTTAAGATATTTTCCTTGCAATGTGGACTAACAAAAAAAAAATCACATCAGTGTCAATGCAGTGAGATTTCTGAGTGGATAAGAAAAGCAAAGTGAACCAATTTTTAAAATTCTCTTACATAAGCATAAGTCATACCAAATATTTGAGTTTTACATGACAATTATTACTACACTGATTGCTAAAATACAGCATAGCCATTCAAAACTTCAGCTGAATTCACTTGTGTGAGATCCACAACCCAAGAATTACATAAAAAGGGAGATTTCTCATTTCCTACCTTTTCTAGATCTTGCTTTCAGTTTCTTGGAACTAAGTGTCTTTTCTATTTGTGCTGCTGCAGGAAAATACCACAGGCTGAATAACTTCCTCACAAACAATGGAAATCTGTTTCTCTTGGCTCTGGAGACTTGGAAATCCAAGGTAAATGTATAATCATGCTTAATATGTGACGTGAGCCCCTTCCGTACTTCCAAGATGATGTCTTGCTACCTTGCATAAACAATGGTATTTGGTAGGAGATAGAAGGAGAAAAACATAGGGGTCCTCCCTGTTCTCTTTAAGCCCTATAAAGGTCACCAGTTCCATTCATGAAAGAAGATGCATAGCCCTGTATCTGGTAGAATGATGCCTCTTACTACTGATTATGCCTATTACTGTATGACTAACGGTGGTTTAATTTAAGCACCTGGATTTTCTGTTTCACTGACCACACATTTAGTTCTCCAATGAGTTTTGATTTCTTACATAGGTTTTGAACTCCAAAGGGAATATCGGTACAGTGCTCAGAAATTTCAAAGGGGCCAATAAAATAATACTTTGCTTTCTTTGCTTAGCCTTGTCTATATCAAATCTATGCCACAAAACAGAGACAAAAATAGAAAAGAAAGTATCTAAAACAAAATAAAACCTTCTCCTCTACCTGGCAATGACATCGTCTATGTTGAGACTTAAAACCAAAGACCAACAGCAATCATGTGCATTCACCACGTTCTTCTTAACTTGATTTGATGGCCATACTAGACTGTGACTTAGAGGAACTGGCAAGTTGGTGAAACTCTCCGAGGGACAACAGAGCAGACATCACTTATGCTTGAGGATGCAGAGAAAGGAGAAGAACTATTTGTAAGTATCATTTCTTTAACTGGCCCACAAAGATTTTTCTGAGAGAGCTCTGTGAGCAAGCAAAGGCTGCATACTACCATTCTTTCTTGGGATCCTTTAGTCCCTACGTGAGTCTTTTCCCACCAATTGGAGGACATGGAAACACTGAAAAGTGAGAATGACTTTTTGCTTTGTTCTCCCCTGTTACACAGTGGTTCAATGACTTGAGCTAGGATGACATGATTCAAAGAATGCACTGAAATTTAGTGCACATAACATTTACATTCACTTCCTCGGGCTCCAGCTAAACCCTTCCTGTGATTCTGAGAATTAAAGCACTTCATGTGTTCTCTCTCACTGGAAAGGCTAGGCATTATTTATATGTTAGATATCAACCACCCCCCCCCAAAAATTACAGAATCAGATAATCTTTTAATTTCTTGTTTCATTTACAAAACTGATTTGCTATGGCTGCAATAACAGAGAGACAGGTACCAAAGAAAAAATTATTAAACGAAAATGGTTTTGTTTTGTTTTGATTTATATGTCATAATAGTGTTGTGACTGGATGCTGCTCTGACAGAAAAATTTATTGCCCTAAGATTCAACTACAGGGCCTAGGAAGATGATTCAGCAATTAAGAATAGTTGCTGCTCTTGTGGAAGACCCAACTTCAACTCCAGAGGAGTACATGCCCTCTTCTAGTCTCAGTGGACCACGTAGGATTGGTATGCGTTCAGAAAAAGACAAACATAAATAAAAATAAACCTACAATGTTTTTGTTTAAATTGAGCAATAGAAAATGTATATATATATATATATACATACATACACACACACACACACACACACACACACACACACACACACACACACACACATATATGCCTAAGGTTGTAATGAATTCTTCACAGAAGAATCTCTTATTCTAGGGACTGACTCACGAAAGTTCTTCCCAAGGAACTGTGATTGTCTTAAAGGGGTTTTCAAGAGATAATGCTCTCTTATGTTTCATACTCTGCAATCCACTGTCATTAAACATGAGTGCTGAAATGGCAAGTTCACAAATGGCAAGAAATAAGGGCATCATCTGAAGGAAATTACTCTGTCCTTTTTTTCTAGGTATCCAATTTTGCCAGAGCTTGAGAAAATTGGGAGGGGGGTGTGAAATAAAGAAATACATTGGAAGTTGCAATATGCAATTGCAGTTTTCTTAATTCTGCTTCTTTAAACTGGACTTGTTGAAGCTCACCTCTATTTCATTAGTTTAACAGAAAACACACAGTGCATCTGTTATTTCCTGTATGATGATGTTCTTACTGAAGAC
This sequence comes from Rattus rattus, assembly GCF_011064425.1. Taxonomy (NCBI): domain Eukaryota; kingdom Metazoa; phylum Chordata; class Mammalia; order Rodentia; family Muridae; genus Rattus; species Rattus rattus. Next base: position 23,742,759 of record NC_046168.1, on the reverse strand, counting down.
ACACACCATAAAAAGTAAAACTCATTCTGTAAGTGACAGAGTGATCTGGTTATCCTGTTAGGAAAGAATGGCATCTGTAATAGAAACATCTGGCAACTAATAAAGTCTTCAGGTGACAATAAATGGTATCTAATACCTGTCCTCACGGAAGCCCATATTTGTATGTTATAGTAGATCCCAGAAACGTTGACTTGAAACACTTTCTGAGTATTCTATAGAAATTTTTAACTGCAATAGTAAGACATGCAGTGTAATCTTTATGAAATGAAATGGGATCCTTGAAATTTTGGACACATACAAATCAGAGTCCTGCTTGTCTTGGAAATAACATGAAGCTCATTCTGTAAAGTTGTGTATCATACTGGAATAGACACTAAGAAAGTTCCTGTAAGACTAGGAAATCTAAGAAAAAGCAAGGCTACATCCTGTGGCTCCAATTCCAGTTAATGCTCTGACCGAAGATGCAAGGGTGGAGAGAAAAGCATCCCCACTGCTTCTCTGCAGATAACAACCTCCCATGTGCTACTAAAGAACATTAACAGGGACTCATTCCTTGCCATTTGCCTTTGTCTCAATTCATATATACTCTATTGTTTATAGAAGCTCAAAGGAGAACTAATACAAATTTCAAAAGGCACATAAAGCTCTGTCTCTAAGGCTAGTCCTTAAAATTAGATATTAGAGTATTAAGATTCCTTCAGGGGTGACTCAGTGAAAAGACTTCATCTCCTCTTTCCTAGGGATGACATACAAAATATTAAACAATTTAAAGAAAGATGGAATCCTGAAAAGATGGGTGTTTGACATAAAGGATTCTTTTACTGTTCTTTGTTCTTGCCTCAATTTTGCGATCTTTGGCAGAAGGACAAAAATGTTACTAAGCTGAGAAACAGGTAAAAGACTTCGGATCAAGCTCCATCCTACTGAATATTGCCATGGCAATGTATTCACAAACCCACCCCAGACACAGTACCATTAAAGGACAGGAAGATTATATATGTGTTTAAACTTATTAAATCATCTTGGAATAGTAGCAAAAGTTGTCTCATATCTGAGAGGATGAGAACCCCATAGTTTTTCTGTTAAGTACCTACAAGGCAAGGAAGTTCCATGGTGGCTGTCTTACCCAGGAGATTGACAACATGACAGTTGCTAAGTTCTTGAGGCTTACAACCTCATCAGTCAGAATCTGTCACTGAAAGCACAGAGAGTTCCCAGACAGCTGCTTGTCTGGTCCTTGGTCGGCACTAAAATCCTGGAAACCAGGGTTCCAATAACAATGGCAACAACAGAATGAACTGTCATCAAGAGAGAAAGCCAGGTAAGCCAAAGGTCAATAACCTTCTTTCTGCCATTCCCTTTCTACGTCTGGGCAGCTACCAAGTGATGCCACCCACCTCCAAGTGTGTCTTCCCTCAGCAGTTAAAGCAATTGGAATAATTGGTCAAGTGAAGCTCAGTTGATTTTACTCTGTATAAAGTTGACATTAAAACCAACTATCACTGATATCAAATGGAAGAATATGTGAGAGACAAAGGCAAAGAAGAAGATAATTTAGCTGAAGTTTCAGAAATAAAAGAAAATGTAGGGCTTGTATGTACAGTTACCTAGATGGGTGATGTGAGAGAGTCACAAGTTGACTAGGTTGGAAGACAGCAAAATCTCAGAGAGTAAGTAGAAGACTGGGGGTTCAGCTAATGTTAGAACTCTTTTTTTAAATCATGTATGAGAGGCCCTAATTTCAATCTCCAGTGTAGGAGAAGAAAGGGAAAGAGGAAGAAGAGGAGGGTAAGAGAAGTAGGAGGATGTCAGGAGAAGAGATAGTCACAAAAGATATTAGTCTTCTAAGAAGGAGGTTCATTTTTTTCCATCTCATAACTGCTCCTAAAATCCTCCATATAGTGTCTTATTTAAATTGATCTGAAGAACTGAGATTCAAAAATAAAAGTGAAATTTCATCCTCTTTTTGTTTCAAGTCATCAACAAAGACAATCCCTATGTAACTTACGTAAAATGTAAAGTTTTTGGCAGAATACAATTTAAGTTAAAGAAGCCATAATTAGGCATAGCATATTATTTTTCCTAAACCTGATGTCCTATGGACAGTACTGGATCATGAAGGTGTCCATCCAGAGAAAAGACATAAAACAAATCCTTCACTTTCCTTGTACATTACTACATAAAATCAGATGCAGACCACTAGCCTGGAAATCGTATGAAACTGCCACATTGTATGAGGTAAATCACTTGTCTCCCTTGACATCATCATGAAATAATATCTTAGGGAACAAATTCCCACTATTAAGGAAAACTCCATACATGTTAATTTATATCTCTGATTCCTGTTTGTGAAAGTCCCAGGCAAGAGTCTAGTAAATGAGCTCAACACCAGTTTTGGCTACATATCTAGTTCCAGAGCAGCCTGAACTTGATAGTGGGATTCTGTCTTAAACAACAGTACAAACAGCACCCAGTAAGACGGAGTGACACAACAAATAGAATAGGCCACAGACACAAGAATAGGGGCCAGATTTGACTGACAATAAGATGCACAGCTGTGTGGAGTCCCACAATATGTGGTGGAAGTTGTAGAAGCAAGGAGGAGGTAAGAGCTAATACTGGGTAGGGGCATTATGCACAGACAGCCACACCAGACAGCAGCAAAGTTATGATGACCTTCGGGTATGGACTGCTATTGCAGGCAGTAGCTGACTCTCAGAGGAATATTAGAGGTAGAACCTGCAGTACTGTACACCTGTTTCTAGGGAAAATATGACCACTCAACCCTACTACTACTTAGCCCTCTCCTTAATATTGTAAAAGCCTCTCCTGAGGAAAGAAAGCTAACTTAAATCAAACAAGCACAAAAATAATAGACATGCTAGAGGGCATGAGAGAAAGTCTGCAAGGCCTCAGCTCTATGCAGAGAATTATAGGCAACCAAAGAATGCTGAGTGTAAGAAAGAGGAAGGAAGGAGGAAGGAAGGAAGAACACACTAACTGATTGTATAACACCAGAAGAAGGGGAAGAGAAGGAGGAAGAGGAGGAAGAGGAAGAGGAGGAAGAGGAAGAGGAGGAAGAGAGGAGGAGAGAAAAGCTGCTAAATGAAGAAAAAAATGTAATTAAATCACAGAAAAAAAGTATTTGTTTTGCAATCACAGTATGATAAACTTTGACTTGATTAGGCAATGAATGATCTCTGACCTGCTCATGGGGACAGGCCACATGATTCCTGAACATCTTCTCTGACTTCATGTTGCAACTTCTGGTCTAGTATATTTGTAAATGTCATTATAAGAGGCAAATAATAAGTATAGCAGCTGCTGGCCTTGCACAAAATATTACTGCCTCTGCCATGCAGACCCAGTCTTTCTAGATATACTTCATAGAGGTCTGCTTGCCTCCTGCCACCTGCATGGCATAACAGTTGAATAGTTTATATCAGCCACCAAAGGTTCTTGTTACAGGAAGAAATATTTAGCCATTTCTCTCAAGGTAAAGTAAACTAGTCTTCTTCCTTTTGCCCCTTTAGAATACATAAGAACTTTGCTTTTATGTGTAACTCTTTTAGAGTGAAAAGTTCTCAGGGAGAACTTCTCCTCGGGATGGAGGTCCTCTAACTCAATGACCAGACCGAGACCACCGGATGTAATTAGCAAGAGGATTTGGTTTATTGTCGGGATACACAGGCACAGACACCTGTGGCGCTTCAGTCACTTTCGGGGGACTGGCATATACGAACCAAGGATGGGCTTTTTATAGGATTCTGGGGAGCAGAAGCAAGCATACAGAAGCAGATGCATGGTTACAGGGATATAATTGGTGGATTCTAATGTGGCAAGGGTTCAGCCCGGGGCAAGTTTCCTAGCTACCTTCCTGGAACATAATAACTGACTCACCCCCAAAGGTTTTTAGCCGGGGCAAGTTCCCTAGCTACCTTCCTGAAACATAAGACTGACTCCCCCCACCAGGGTGTGGGACCTCTCCCGGGCTTTTCTCATTGTCAGGCGCCAACCGCATGATAAATCCTGTTGCTATGTCTTCAACCAAACACATCCTGCTTGGCAGCCG